>NC_068357.1:148685578-148705578 GCF_020536995.1 Dreissena polymorpha
TAGTTTGTACCTCGTGTGAAATGACATGACACACCGCGCTGTTGATAAGTATTGTTCCTGCATTGAAGGCAATAGTCTGTGCCACGTGTGCAATGAAATGACATCAAACGCTGTTAATAAGTATTGAGCTCGCATTGAAGGCAATAGTCTGGTGAACTGTATCGAAGACATGCATTTTAATTCGAAACTCAAACAACGTGCACCAATTATTGCAGTCGACTATAGCATTGAGCCCGCAATCGTTTCGAAAAAAAGTTGCATATGCCTGTTAAACAATCTAAAGAGTAATGTACATCAGCAAATTTTCGAACATATAGCGAAAAACAAGTTGTTTCGTCCACAATTCATAATAACAGTCAGTGTGCTAGATATGATTTAGCGTTTAATGATGATTAGTGTGATGATGGTGAGGACAATTAAGAGAATGAAGACGTAGATGATGACCTTGAGAACATGATTAAGTTACAGTACAAATAACAGTGATAAGTCCACAATTTTTACTTAAAACACTGATCGAATTGTCGGAAACATAGAAACCAATGTGATCTCTCGAACACTTTTTGTAAACAAAAGTTGAAGTGTGTAAATATTGTGATGATATATGTACTCAAATAAACCAATATCATACTCAATCATGAAAGAGTTGAAACTTGCTTAGCAAGAGTGTTCATAAAACATGCAAAGAAATTAAGTTTAGAAGTGTTGACTGATGTTTTCATACATGATTGTAGTTGACAATTTGAAATATGATAATTAAGTAACCATTATTCCCAATAAAGGCAAACACGTGGCGTTGGATATGACGTGTCGGACAATATGGGAATTAATACGTTATTGTCCGACAGGTCACTTATTATTTTTATATTTTTGGATAAAGTGAACGAATTTTCTTCGCTCAAATCTAAGCATCCACGTAAATTGACAAATTTTAACATACCTACACTCTATTTTTAACTCCGGATATATTGTTATTGTCGAATAAAGAAGAGCATCAATGAATGATATTTTTCTTAGTATGTCTGGCTATTCATTCGAGACACACGGTAATGCCCCGTGAGAATGATTTTTTTAAACGCACTTAGAGTAGTCTACCGTCTGACATTCCGCGACACAGTGTGTTTGATGACTTCATATTGTTATACCATGTACACACCATGTTTATCTCTAGTTAATCATAAAAAATGTATAATTGAGTTTCATTTAAAACTTTTATTTTTAACAAAAATGAAATGTCATGTTCGCGTTAAATAGTGGCAGAGTAATCAATATTCAGAAGTGTGTAATTCATTAACCAGACATTGAGCACACAGTTGTCATATTCGAAGCATGAATATGCCATTGAGAAAAACCGTTGCCTTGATAGATTCACGCTATCGAGGAATGTAACATTAACTCAATAATTTATTTAATATTAAACAAAACATGATTTAGATGTATTCAGTTATAACTATCGACGCCTTTTTATTTGTTTTAATAAGTCAATAGGATTATTAAGTACGTATAGTATCAAAGGAATATACAAATAGTAGTATATTTTTTACATTTTAATCATGTAAAGAAGATCATATAATATTAAATATATGTATAATTGTAAATTAAAACGTCTTCCAATAAAGTTATCTTGTTATTTGTAGAAATGATATTTTTGGCCAACAATATAATCTTAGAAACGGATTACATTATATTTGAAACAATGACACACATATTCGTATAAACATATCTTCTGTAATTTCAGAGAATGAAGTGTTTACAGTGAAAATAATATTTAACAATTAGACCATTTATATTTGCATTTATTATTTCGTCATGTTCTATGATATACCGATAAAACCATAATGATAACCTGTTTCCACCACACTTAACAGAATGATTGATTTTGTATATAACTCCATGCCTTTATATGTACTGTTGAACGAAGTGATACGACTAAAGTGGTTGTATGGTGGGCTGTGTATAACATACGTTCTTAATATTAAGAATATATACGTATTTGCATTAGTGAAGGTGCACCGGTATAAGTTGATTTTCATTTACGCTCTTTTACCTGATTTTTAACATTATCGTAGTAGTGTATATAGTATTTGAATTGAACATACACATATAATTATATTTTACGAAAAGTTTAGCAATTAACTCGCAAACCATGAATAATGGCTAAAACATTACACAACTAAGTGGGACGATTCAATAGCTGTGCAGGTCTTTAAACTATTAAGAACTGACTAGTTGAATGTATCATTATACGTTTGTTTGGAATCACAAAAACAGATAATCGTGAACGTTTAAGGTTTGCCTTTATATCTTACTACGCGTTTTAATGCAGTTCTGCGTTTAACTTTCCCCGGTTAAAACAGGAACCGCAACCAGATCCTCATTCCTAACACAAACCGAAAAAAAGGAAGAAAGATTGTCTGACAAAATTATTCATTTATATTTATCAATATTTGCAACTTATTGAACTTATTTACGGAGAGGAATTCATATAAGTGTCACATCGACCTTGTTTTCCAATCCAAAGCACATTTAATTTTGGTATATGCTTATTTCGAATTATGTTTACATGTGTACATGTTTACATGCAATATTTGCTTAAAATAAAGTTTAAACTAACTTATTGAACATTTCGTTGTGTAATTGATTTAGCGTTCTTGTATTATATTTATTAAGCACATTGCCAATGTTTCAGGGTCCAAACTCTCAACACGGAAAACTCATTTACTATAATCGAACTAGTTATTATAGAGTATACAAGTACATATTAAGCTAGTAAGGTCACGTGGCGTCAAGTTTGGCCTTCGTTTGTATTTTTAATGTTTGCAACGTAAGCAAGACATTTCACCGGAGTTTGGACTAAAACCCGCTTGTATTTAGCTATTGGTTTAGCTTTTCTTTTAATGTACTGTACCCCGTGTTTAAGTGTCAAAAAGTTCCAACCAAGAGTTGTCCCAGACTTTAGACGTATACGTTATTGTAGATTGCATAAGCATTTTACAATCTTATATAATAACGTCTAAATACATCTCCTACACGTGTCTATTAATCAAATTTAATTGCAACATCTTTATTTAAATTGTAAAGTACAGCGATAATGTTATATATATCCAAAAGGTAAAAGCAAAAGTTTTTCTGAAATATGGACAAAAACAAGCTCACAGAGTACGAACGCACCTGTGATGCTGATTTATTTCTATCTAACTGAAAAAAAAACACAAACAAAAGTGATTATCACGCAAGCAAGTGGTCTCACGGTACAAAATGTTGCGCAAAGTGCGCTTTTCCTGGTTTTCTTGTTTTTAATGATCTTAAATCAAATACCAGAATAATTAGAATTGAACATATATATTTAAGTTCGATGGTATCGAAAGCCAAATACTAATTGAAACCTTCTTCAGTCCATTTTTAGTAGAACCAGTACTGATTGTCTTTTTGGAAAGATATAGAGAATACATGGATGGTACCGAGCCGGAGAAAGTCTATCAGGAGAGGCTTAGACAAAAAAAATAGAGCGAGCTTTAGCGAGCCCTATTTTTTCTTTTTCTGGCAGAACCGAAAACACGTTCTCCATCTCGGCACCAACCATGAATTATATGTATCCTGCTTTAAGCCGTTGACACATTTTATCAAAGACAAATTATAAATTGACATTACAATATAATTATTCTTGTCGAGCGAGCCTCCTACATGTTCACAACATTCCAGGCGACCGAGTAACTACCGATTGTGTCAAGTAAAAAATAGATCCACTTTAAACAGATCCTTTTACTACTTTCCTATTGAAAATATGAGAAGAAATAATAAAACAAATCGATAATGTGATATTCTTCTTCGTATAAAATGAAAAGAGATATGCAGCAGCAAAACAAAAACTTAGTTGTATTAACCTTAATGGCAACTTAAATATATTGCTTAAAACAATAAATGTACAACGAAATACACATCCATTATCTGTTCTTCCATCCCTTTAACAAAATCCATTTTTTGTTTTTCCATCCCTATTATCGAAATGTATTTTAAACCACGCTATTTTTTGATAGCGTCTGTATCGAATGCTAACCACTCTGACCGAAAACCCGATATACAAAATCGTAATCCTGCCGTAGCGAATTATTTTATTCCTATCTAAGTAAATAATTATGAATGACAAACACACAATCCGAAATACATTTATGATTCATTCGATGCTTTAAAAATATTTAAAAAATACTGTTAAAACCACCACGTCAAACTTATTGTCCATAAAATCCTGAGAAAAACTAGTATCTTTCGTCTGAGAAATGACGTCAAACTAGATACGTCATTCATTTCGTAATCAAGTAAATGAAAATGATAAATACAGAAAGCTTGTCTGTAATATATTTTAAAGAAAAAAAGGATTATATATAATATAACGATACAATTCATGATGCGCCCAATAAAGTTCTAAGGTCAGCTATTATAACATGTGAATCGTCACAGTGTGCGTAGGAATACACTACTTCCTGTTGACCGGAGATAGGACAATTTATTCCATCCTGCTTTATTTGATCAATGTTTGAAACAGAGGCAGGATAAAATAGCATGGCAATCGTCATAGCGTGCGTAGGCATACACTTTTTCTGTTGACAGGATATAGGGACATGTATTCGACCCGGTTTTATTTGGTCAATGTTTGCAACAGAGACAGGATAAAACAAACCGCCCCCTAATAGCGACCGAAACATCGGCCTCCCGATCGCTAGGCGGACATCCTATCCACTACATATTCAAAATTTGGGGATTAGTTATTTGTCTTTACTCTAAATACTGTGTTTGCAGAAACACAGACACGCGCTATAGTAAGAAGAACACATTTCATGGAGTTTTAGAAATCGCCAGCTAAGCTTAGTTACTGGTTTGATAGTAATCAACAATAATCAGTGAAATGTTACCACATTTATAATAAAAAATATAAGCACAATAAAATTTAGTATTTTGTGGTATTGGCTCTTAATTGGAAAAATGTATAGTACTCGAATATATATATATTAAACAATGTTAATTGTCTAATATGTTTCATCACACCCATTGTTTTTTATTTTGATTTGATTTTGATTTTGTGATGGTGAGACATTAGAAATTCGTTTCTAGAATTCTGCATAGTTAATTTAACTATTTTCCTGTAAGATTCTCTATATGTATATATAATTTGAGTGATCAATACATACATGTGTTTATATGTATTTTTAAAGAGTCGAATATTTAAGCTTTATCTTTAATTTAGATTTTGTTATTTCGAATAAATTATATCAAGCATATCATTGACTAAAACATGTATACTTGGACATATGGACGGCATTTATTTCACGACAAATCATTTGTCTATTGTAACTCACAGAATGCGTAGTTTTGCCAAGCCCCTGAACGTCGCCCGGGAAATGTTGCGTAATCGGTTGATCCAAAGGTACCTGAAAAATATCAACCAGCGCCATATGCTAAACCATTCAAATAGCATATTTCAGCATATTTCAAATTAACCCGGTGGGAAATTAAAAGAACACCGGAAATAGTTGTGATTCAGGTACCTAAAGTAATAGCAAACAATGTCTTATAATTACACATTCAAGTTACACAAGTAACACGTTTCGTACGTGCACCTTCTGGATTAAAAGAACACCAAAAGTAAAAAGTGTCATGATAATACATTCAGCAGATGTAAACACACACAAACATTGAATGTACAAGTCTAGTTGTAAGTCATTAGAGTGATCTCCAGCGTGCCACTGCTAAATAAGAGGTATACCTGTCTACAAAAACATTGAATAGACAAGTCTAGATCTAAGCCAGTAAAGTGATCTTCAGCGTGCCCCTGCTAAATAATAGGTATACATGTCTACAAAAACATTGAATGGACAAGTCTAGTTGTAAGTCAGTAGTGTGATTTCCAGCGTACCCCTGGTAAAAAAGAGGTATACCTGTCTGCTGGTGGTTTTGTTAAACGCACTACGATCGTATATTTATATTTAATGATAGGATGTGTGTATAAATAAGAGAAAACCATTTAATCAAGCTAAATATGTTAATTGTACCATAAATCATTTATTAATTTAACATAGGATTGAATAAATACTGTAAAACTGACATGTTCTCAACATATTTATATATATATATATATATATATATCATTAAAATTATTATGTTTTCTTGTCAAAATTAAATCAACGCAAACATAATTTATATGAAACATCGATAGTTTTATGCCTGTAATGGAACATGTAATTTATTTTCTGAAATTCTATGTATTTCGAAAGTATCTCGGTGTTTAATTATAATAATCAAAAGATTGTCAAAAGATTGTCTAGACGCCACCCATTTTTAAATTAACAAACAAACCTTTGCGATATTTTTTCATGGTTGTGTTATTTGCATTTCAGAATAGAAAATGCACATGCCATTAATACAAATGTCTTCACATATCATGCGTGATATCATTTCTAAATAATCCTTGGTCTAATGGTTGTTTCGTTATGATACGCTGTAACTATATTGCAGTGCATAAAACATAATTATCATGTTAGTAATCAATGTACTTTCTAAAACCATAGAGTCCCCATGAACCTTACTAGTGTTAACATTGAGACTACTGTCATTAATGATATTATACATGTTTTCTAAATATATATTGCAAACGCTTTGATCCATCAACAATTAATAATTATATGCACATCGTCATCAACGAGGACTTTGTTTTAACAAAATTCACTTAAAGAATAAAAAATGTAAATTAAAAAGAAAATTATAACGCAAAGTTTGCTTCGTAATCGTGTTTTGGTCAATATCTTGCAAATATAAAAACAATAATACTGTTTAAATTTTAGAAAATCTAAGGATGCGTTGGTAATTTATGTGTACATTTCTGAATATACCATTTAAGTGTAAGCACGGTGATGAATTTTGGTTTGCAGTTCTATTTTCGATTTTTCCTATTGTTTTGGTATTCTGTGTGCTGGCTACATCGATCATATGTAACCGTATAATATTGCACTGCTTACTTCCCTTGGGTATATTTAGTGTATGTTCACATACGCATGTTAGAGACGTTTGCCGCCATTGCTATTTAGGCAATTTCTTAGACGTTTATACCGGTTTATAGCCCGCATGGTGTAAGTTTTCCACATGTTATCAATGCTATATTGCTTTTATCTTGTTAAGGCAGTAATTCTTTTGGGGTATATTCGTTCATTCAGGTTTTTTCAGTAAATATTGTCCATACTTATATTACGTCGTACCTACCCTTTCGACCATTTGAGGCTTTTTGTTAGGGTAACTTTCAAAGCTTTTCTTTCGTAACTATATAATTGTTTATAACTTCGTTATATACTATATGCTTTACCCTTTTCAATCAATTAAAGTATGTTTTATTATAATCCATTATTTTCAAATTTTTTTACTGAAGAACTGAACGTCTTTTTGTTTTGTTTTGCAGGCATTTACCATATAACGAATTGAATGTGAGAATAAATACTGATACCACTACAGTATTCTTGTTCGACCCGACCTAGTTTTCTATCTGTTTCCAGAACAGAGTAGTAAAATTGGCCTAAACTTGGCTAGTAGCTGGTGGAGACGACGGGAACTGGACATCGAACTACATCCACGTTCAAAATAGTCACACTAAAGTGTCATCTGTAGTTAAACCTGGGGTAAGGAAGTTTATTGGATGTTAACACGGAGTGTTCGTCTGTTATCTACCAAAGGAACGGCTCTTTATGAAGAGATAAGTGATGACTTTATAAAGCGTTGTTCTACTTTACTGTTGCAAAGTGACTGAAATTTTGGATAAAATAAGTAGTTTAACTTATGATAGTAATGTTGGTGGAATCAATCTTATTGAACAGCAATTACAAGAAACATATGACAGTTACGTGCAAGTTAAATACGCATTTGAAGTGTACTTAAAATCTGTTATAAGTGAAGCAAGTCTTAAAGAATTATCGGCTCTCACTACAAACGCGTTGCTACAGGAAAAAGCGGAGTTACATGCGCTGGAAAATATTGACGAAATTAAACAATCCATAATGACAAAAGTATGATACCAAACTCTGTTCATGGTAGTGTGAAGACACACAGTTCGAGATCCTCTAGGAGTGAACTCATTGCATTGAAACAAACAGAAGCCGAATCTGCCAAGATACAGCTGAATTATACATGTACTCAACAAAAAGCAGCAAACAAAACGCAGAATTAGAAGCGAATCTTTAAGTTCTTTCTCAGCAAAAGGCTTTCGAAACTGCGGCTGCAGAAGTAAAGGTAGTACAAGATCAAGATGTCGACGGCTCGGATGGGTCAGATGGTCATGTTGAACCATTTAACAAGTCTGAACTTTGCACATCCAATAAATTGAGACAGATTTCCCACCTTGCAAATGTCGCCAATTCCTTGCTCCCTTATGAACCCAATGTTAACATACTTATGCTGATAGGTAGAGATGCAATTGACGTACACAAGGTGCATTGCAGATTGAAGGTCAACCAGTGACATTTCAACGTATTGGTCTCGGCTGGGTGGTTGTGGGTTAACTTTTTCTAGGTGATGTTCATGACTAAAGAAAGGTAAATGTCAATAAGAAAGACCCAGGTGTTGTCTAGAAGTAGGAAGTCATTGTTTAAGCCCTGTGATACAGTCTTTTTTGTAGTAGACTCGTGTTTTAGTTATGATCATCTCATTTTCCAGACGGCCAATAATGAACAAACACTCTCGGTTGATGATCGAACCTTTATTGACATCATGATTAAGATTATGCACACAGACAGTAGTGGTTGTTGGATTGCCCCTTTAACGTTCAGGAGTCGAAGATAACGTTTACCCAATAATCAGCAGTTGGCCTTGAAACATGTTCGGCTTCTACATGCAAGCTTTGCTAGGAATAATCCTTTAAAAAGGTCTGTGTGTTGAATTCATGTCAAAGATAATTGGTAACGGACATACATAAGTTGCCCTTCACTTGTCTACTGTTGAGCATTGGGAAATTCAAGAATGCTGGTACTTGCCTATATTTGGTGTCTTTCATCCGAAGAAACCAAATCAAATACGTTGTGTGTTCGATTCCTCTGCAGAATTTCAGGGAACCTCTTTGAATAAAGTATTGCTCAGTGGCCCCGACCTGACTAAGGGTTTGATAGGAGTTTTGATGAGATTTATGCAAGATCACATCCCTGTTACAGTATATATAGAGCCGATGTTCAAATGCTTTCTAGTTGAAGAGCAGCACCGATAATATCTCAGGTGTTTGTGGTACAAATACAATTATCCAGATAAGGATTTGATAGATTACCACATGCGTGTTCATGTTTTGGAAATAGCTCTTCCCCGGCTCAGGTAACTTATGGCCATCGTAAGTCAAACGTAGAATCAGACCCTGATGTGCTCGACTTTGTGAGTTACAACTTTTACGTCGACGACGGCTTGACGTCAAGACCTTCACCAGATGACGTGGTGAACCTGGTAAAGCATACCCTGAATGATTTGGCTAAGTGTGGTTTGCGCCTATACATTAGGTGAAAATAATGAAATAAATTGGGCAATAAAACGCTGCAATTACTACGCTCTTTTTGCACACCCAAGCAAGTATTTTCAGAAGTAAAGGTACTTTCTTTTCAAATAGAATAAAAAATGCAAACATATTCAAGTACCGGTTTATATTCATACATAACTGCATAATATAGTTTTCAATAACAGTATATTTTTATTTCAAGTATATTAAGGACAAAAAGACAGGACAATGATGTTATATATCCTTAAACAACGTTATGAGTCTTTTGTTTTTCAAATAGTTTGTATTGACACACATAAAATGATTGTTCAATTGATAACAAATGGAATAAAAAAGTTAAGTTTTACCAAAAACAGTCAAACTTCACTTGCCTTGGCAAAACTAACGCTTTACTTCTTTATTATAGACTATGTTTGTCTATTAGCTGCTTTAAAAATAATAAGATACTGTTATATAAACATCTAGGGATAGACATCAGGCTGCTTTCGAATTATACACACATTTGTTGAATATGGGTAATTAACTTTCATCGACAGGGTGCTTTTCAGTTTGAAAAATGAAAATGCTATGGGAAAACGCTTACTTTTACGTTTGGACGCTGGAAAATGGGCACCATACTTTAAAGAAAGTTAAAACAGTGGCTGAACTATATGAATGGTCATGTGCACTTTACATGACTATATCGCCGTCTTACATGCTTGTGTATTTTTGACGCTGAACGATTAGCACTTTCGGTATAAATTATGAAACAAGAATTAATTAATTAATATATTAATTAATATATTCTTGAATTAATTCAAGAAGTATAACAATATGATTGTTTTTAATTATATCATAAATTAAAAAACAACCTATCACAAATCTTTTAAATACTAAAATGCATTATTATTACTAAATGTTACAATAATAAATGCTGAAAATACAACATTTTCACGGATCGAACCTCATGAAGTGTATTATTCATGTAATATATTGCTTGAGTGAAATGGAGGCTTTAGGCGTGACATTCACCGGGATAAATTGACATACATGTATTGTGTACTCCCATTGAAAGTAATCGTCCGGTGGGCTGTATCGAGGAAATGCAGTTTAATTATTCGTACCTCAAACTGTGTTCATCATAAATCACGATCGTGTGTAGCATCGCGCCTTTAATCGCATCCCTTTGTAACTTAATACAAAGTGTCAGACCATTGCACAATACAATATTAAATGTCAGATATATATATATATATATATATATATATATATATATATATATATATATATATATATATATATATATATATATATATATATAATTCAAACACATACAGCTAAACACGTTTGGAAATCAACCAGATAATATTCAACTATTCAAACGGAAACAAATCCAAGTTCTTGAAAAACGAAGATTTTATTACATTTGTTTGATTTGAAGTGTAGTTTTGTTCACAATATGGATACAATAAAGTACGAATGGGTATCTTACCAGAAGATATATCTCAATCTATCTATACAGAAATTTGTATTCTGAACCATTGTTAGACATATTGAATGAGCTTTGATAAATAACGTGTTATTCAATATTGTCACCGGAAATTATTATTTAAGAAATTTGTTAATTTTATCAAAGTTGTGTGAATTATGCATTATTGAAACGACTGGAAGAAATACATGAACCAAATAGAAAATTATAAATCATAATTTTACATTCGTTATATTTACTGTATTAAAGCACTAAACATTTCTTACAGTTCATCTAGGTCCGGCATTCCTTCAAATGCACCGTCGTCTATGGATTCGAATTGATTATTTCCTAAACCTCTGTAACAAAAACAAATCGTAATCTTAAGCAACGAACGATACCTATACTGCATCTAAATACTTTAACAAATATTTTAAATAAGCTTAGAATTTGTTTAACATTCGTCTGCTTATGTATTTATATGGAAAAGGATAGCAAGTGTCTATATTCAAAAACAAAATTTAGCAAAATATACGAATATTTAACAATTTCATTAATAAACAGTATTATGCACGGATTTGCCAAACAATTGTGCAATCATAAGACAAATGAAACAACAAGAAATAACAATCTTAAATAAATATATTATATCAAGCATACCATTGTCTAAAACATGTATACATGGACATGTGGACGGCATTTATTTCACGACAAATCATTTGTCTATTGTAACTCACAGAATGCGTAGTTTTGCCAAGCCCCTGAACGTCGCCCGGGAAATGTTGCGTAATCGGTTGCCCGTAAGCCTCCTGAAAAATATCAACCAGCGCCATGTGATAAACCATTCAAATAGCATATTTTAACATATTTCAAATTGATCCGATGGGAAATTAAAAGAACACCGGTAATAGCTGTGATTCGGGTACCTAAAGTAATAGCAAACAACGTCTTATGATTACACATTCAAGTTATACAGGTAACATGTGCACCTTCTGAATTAGAAGAACACCAAAAGTAAACAAGTGTCAGCAGATGAAATCACACAAAAACATTGAATGTACAAGTCTAGTTGTAAGTCAGTAGAGTGATCTCCAGCGTGCCCCTGCTAAATAAGAGGTATACCTGTCTACAAAAATATTAAATGGACAAGTGTAGATGTAAGCCAGTAAAGTGATCTCCAGCGTGCCCCTGCTAAATAATAGGTATACACGTCTACAAAAACATTGAATGGACAAGTCTAGTTGTAAGTCAGTAGAGTGATCTCCAGCGTACCCCTGGTAAAAAAGAGGTATACCTGTCTGCTGGTGTTTTGTTAAACGCACTACGATCGTATATTTATATATAATGATAGGATGTGTGTATAAATAAGAGAAAACCTTTTAATCAAACTGAATATGTTAATTGTACCATAAATCATTTATTCATTTAACATAGGATTGAATAAATACCGTAAAAATGACATGTTCTCAACATATATATATATATATATATATATATATATATATATATATATATATATATATTATATAAAATAAAAATAAAAATATAAATAAAAAAAATATATATATATAACATTGGCAACATGTTCTCATCATACCAATACATCACACTAATTTCTTGATGTGGATGTTGTAACCTTAATGACATTCCAAAATAAACTTTACATTTTACAGCATATACATGCATTATTTAATAACGCACTCCGATTCGAAGAAGAGCTATTGTTTCATTTGGGGTAAATTATTGATTGATTAATACGAAGAAAAGGTCATCTCATTTTATTGCTTGTATGTGTAAATATTACGTATCCTTGTCTAAATTCAATTGACAAAATCATTTTAAAATATTTTAAAGGCAATTATGTAAAATTTGACTGTTTTTTTTTAAAGTCCATGTTTTTCTAAGTATATAGGTGTTTAAGAAACAATATTTATTGTCTGAAAACACCTGGTCTGTTACAAGTTGGATCAACACGTTCCAATATTCATTTGTTTTCTGTTTGTGTATTTCAGAAGATAATTGATTATGTACGTTCTTAAAAAGACGCCAACAAAATCCTTGAACATCGGAAACATTGTTACTAACATCGCAACCATCGACGCTTCCATCACCACCGTCGTCATCGTCGCAACTCCATCACTGCCACTATCGTCAAAAACGCAACCACCGCCTTCCGGTGAACAACAAAATCACCACAATTACCACCACCACCGCTAATACAGCAACCATGCCATCACAGCTACCATCGCCACCACCGCCAATAAATCTACCACAGCCAGCAGCGAATGTTATATGAGGCTGTGCACATGCATTTCTTTTCTCCACAAACTATGCTATTAATGTGGAGGAAAAAAATTGAGTCAAGGTGGCGGCGGGGGTATTGCAGCACTCCTTTGTCGAAGCTCTACTAAGCCTGTGAACCTGCTTATATGGTTATTTTTGTATTTGGAAAAATTTGATAATGTACTTGTACTTATTTTAGTTCCTATTTGTTCACAAATAGTCCTCGTTTTTTCGTCTTAAATCTCCTTTTTTTAAAGCCATGCTTGAAAGCCTGTAGATTATGAAGGCCAATAGATCATTGTATATACCATCCTGTGTTTTTAAAGTGTTGCATTGTAGTACGTTTTTTGTTTTGTTTTGTTTCCTGAAACTTGCAAGAAGCTTGACTTTGTAATATAAAACTGAATTGTTTATTATTGCTATGAGCATAAATCACAAACATGCATGCCAAAAAAAAACTGTTACCGTATTCATTCTAATAGACGCACATGCCCTTTTAAACATGCCCCCACTAGATTTTTAAAATCCGGAACCTTTATCTGATCTAAAATATGACCACTCATTCCTGGACTTGTTTTGATTTCCGGCATTTTGAAGTGTTCCAAAAACGGCCTTTCAAAACGGATTATAATACATGGCAATTAATGGCCATTCAACAATCATTGTGTACTATCGGATTATTTGTTCTTTTTCAAGTAGCATACCGTTATTTCTTTTTTTTTGAATATCTTTAGTTAGGTATTTAATGATTAGCACGGAAACAACACTATCAGTGATTTAATTGCTTATACTCAGTATCATAGTGTTTTTTTTAAAGCGGAACCTTTTAATTATACTTAAATTTGATATTTTATTACCCTATTACATGCGCAACCTCTGGAAAATGATCACGCCGCGACTCGTCTAATACAATAAATACGGTATAAGGCAATATATGTTTATTGTGTGAATTCTACAACAAGAAGTTGTAGTATCTTTTTGTGCTAGTTGTTTTAATATTATTTTGCAAGCCAGCATATGTTTAACATAATTAAACTCTGAAAGTTTGCCATAAAATCCCCTTTGTCATATCTTATAATCCATTTTATTGTCCGATTAATTCCAGGCTTCTGTACAGTAACATTGTTAAAGAGAATTTTTGTAATTTAAGTTTTAAATTAAATTGGGAACATGCTTTGCAGCTAACAGTTCATCATGTTTGTCAATTCACTGAAGTCGCATTCTCATTTGCATATTTCTATTTCGAATTATTTAAAACAGAAGTAAACATGTAAATATTTTTGCTAGATGAAACTTTGAATTTTTAGTCATTGTAAGACGAATCATTAGCAGATAATAACATACCACTAAAGACAAAAAGTGAAATTGGATGGGGTGTCAGGGATTTCTTATTTTATTGACCTAGTTTGATGGGAACTTTTTAACTCGTTTCAGCATAAGGGCCATTTATAGGTGAATGTTTAGATTTTTAGTTTATTACAGCTTTAAAATATGAAGTGATGTATGCATATATTAGATATAAATTCAGGCACAAATTGTGTACACTTTTAACGGCCACCGGAAAAACTTTGCGAAACCGAAATTTCGCAAACTTAAGTACCCTTTTTCTTGAAGGTTTGCTTATTTGTGATAAAGTATAAGATAAAAGTCTAACTTGTGATTAATAATTGGTTATTTTTGCTTGTTAAATGCGTTTTCTTCACTATGAACTTTATTTGCAAAGTTGGGGTTCCCATGGGATTTTTGTAATTTCCCATGGGATTTTTCATTATCCCATGGGAATTTTGGTTTCTCCCATGGGATTTTTCTCCAGCTTTTTTTATGGGAGAAAAAATCCCATGGGATTTTCAAAAACATAAAACACGTTCGTTTGTGCTTAGTTATCGATTTTAAGCATTGTTAAAGCATTTGTGCTTATTTTCGTTCAATTTACTTTGATAGAAAAAAAATCCCATTTTTTTATGGGAAAAAAAAATCCCATGGGATTTTTTTCTGATTTTTAGAGATTTATTCATGTAACCTTCAGAAACACTACCTTTTAACAAATGATGAGCATTTCTCGCGATTTCAACGCGTTATATCGTGTTTTAAAATAATAAAAAAATCCCATGGGATTTTTTTCCCATGGGATTTTTTTGTCCCATGGGATTTTTTTTCCCATGGGATTTTTTTTCCAATGGGATTTTTTTTAAGGTATAAGTTTCTAAAAGCTATATAATAATAATAATTATAATAATAATAATAATAATAATAATAATAATAATAATAATAATAATAATAATAATAATAATCGTGCTCAATATGATGAATTTGTACTTTTAAGCGACTAACATTTTTATTCGAGCCGATCGTCGAGTCCGAATGGTGAGTATAAGAGCAATTTACCTGTACAAATAAATCTCAATTGTGAAGAGAACGCTACCGTACTATAAAATAATCTTGATAATAAGTCATATCATTTCTCGACAGAAAATGAAAACAGTATCCATATTGATGTCAGCAATGTCCCCTGCTATGATAAATATTGACAAAATGAAAAACCTTGACAATAATTCCGTGTCGAATACGCATAAGATTATAGCAATCAAATTCATATAAGCATTGATAAGATAATTTGCGAAAATGGGTCTTATGTCAAATACGGCAAGCGTAGCTCCATTCCATAATGTCCGGTATTAAGTCACGTCAAGTTTCGTGGTCGAATTATAGCATAATAATCATTTTCACATTACGCGATTCATATGAGTTTCCCTACATATATTGTGTTAAAATTTATGTTACACTAATGTGCGATGATGAAAAGGGGATTTCGGTAATTCTACATTCGCCCGCCTAGTACCGAAATCCCCATATTTACGCCTTAAAGGGTCAATAGGTCATCGGTATGAATGGTTTTTGACTTCACATGAATGTTAAGGTGCAACAAATTTGATATTAATTTTAATTATTAAGCACTCTTGACAGCATTAAGTTGCCTTTCAGTGGGGATTTCGGTAATTCTACACTAGAACTTAAACGCGCGCCGGTACCGAAATCCTGCTGTACAAACCTTCAAGTGTCAACAAAATTATTATAGTGTTTTTTTTCATTAGCAACCAGTGACATGTATTATCTCCCATTCGGTTACTTCTTTTGGAAAATAATTAGCGGGGATTTCGGTACTGCTACATTCGTACGCCCAGAGCCGAAATCACCCATGTTTACGCCAATCCCCCATATTACGCCTTAAAGGGTCTATATGTCATTATGTTTGGGTTTTGGCTTTGCATTAATGTTGATTTGTACACAATCATATTAGTGTTAATCATTTAAACACTCTTATCAGAAAATTTTTTCCATTATTAAATAGTTTATTAATGTGAAAAATGTGTAAACGAATGTAAAAAAGGTAAAATGTACATTTAAAACATTGGTTACACAAAAGTATATGTAAATATAACATGACATAGTAATAATAAGTCTTCAGAAAGTATTTTCCAAACAAATCTGATGAAACAAATGATATCGTACTACCTTATTTACAATATGCTATACACTTTTGCAATTTAGTTATCAATGTTTAATCAAAGCATAAATCAGGATAATATGTTGCCTCTTAGCGGGGATTTCGGTAATTCTTAACAAGCACATAAACCCGCGCCGGTACCGAAATCCCCGCTGTACAAACCTTCAAGTGTAAAAAAATACTGATTTAGGTTTAAATAAAGGGAACAATAGTATTTTTGGCCACCAAAAAGCACTTCCGCGTCAACAAAACGATTGAAATTATGTCAGAAACCCAGCTTTTCATTGTATATATTGCAATACACCATCGGCCGCCGAGAGCGGAATACTGCGCTTGGCCGCTAAACAATGTGGATTGCATCAAATTAAATGTCAATTTTCGATTTTATTACAAAAATAAACACTGCCTTTTTATAAATATGTCAAGCACGTACACTTAACAAAAAAATCGATATATCTTTATGTAATGTAGAAAAGTAAAGCGCTTTATATATAACAATGTTTTATAATGTCTCTCTGGTTGAGAAAAACAACTAAACAAAACCATGTAGAACATATATGTTTTCATAATTAAAAAAAAATATTTAATGATGCACGTGATGTTTTATAATTGATATAAGTTCACGTGTCATTGAACGAGTTAAGGGAGAGATGCGAATTAAATTACACATAATTAAAAAATGATACTATACTGTCAGCTTGATTTATAAATTGTGTTCCATCGCGCCAATATATTCATTGTTCCATGAAATTGTGTATAAAAGCAAAACGATTGAAATTATGTCAGAAATCCTGCTTTTCACATGAAATGATCTTTAACACTTTTTTTATTCCAATCAGGTAATTAATAATAATAGGGGAAGTCTATACTGTGTATTAGAAACTTGTTGTGGTGATCCCTATCTTATCCGCTCAATACACATCCACCTGGCTACTGTACAGAAACAATTAGATTTACTTCCAAAATAACTGATTTCATTAATTGCTAACTTGTTGTCTACATTTTAAATTAACAACGATAATGGATCAACATCACCGTTGCACAATTATTAAGTTCACAGTAATCTGTACTTTAAATAGATAGCCTAATTAAAGACGGTGCTAATAAAGAACAAAGCGTGAATGTGGATATTAAGAAATTAGATCCTTTTTTGCATGACACTGGCAGTATATCATTTTATCTTATATAAATAAGCCACATTTAAGACATGGATAAAATTAAAATAAGACACATTTGCATCTTTCATTTCTTGAAAAAAAAATAAGCACGCAGTCACATATAAATAAGATACATTGAAGACACAGAAAAAAATAAATAAGACTCATTTGCATCTTTCACTAAATTTTCTTAAAAAACATGTGAAACTGAAGAAAAACATTAATTACTGACACATTATTCTAAAAGTCGACTGACAACTTAAGTTCAAAGAGGGATTTACAATT
Source organism: Dreissena polymorpha (assembly GCF_020536995.1). Taxonomy (NCBI): domain Eukaryota; kingdom Metazoa; phylum Mollusca; class Bivalvia; order Myida; family Dreissenidae; genus Dreissena; species Dreissena polymorpha. Next base: position 148,703,764 of record NC_068357.1, read on the forward strand.
AAATAAGATCCATTTCGCATGATGCTGGTTGTAGAGCAAGCAATACATTTCTTACTGACACATTATTCTAAAAGTCGACAGGCAACATAAATTCAAAGAGGGAACCACAATTAAATAAGATCAATTTTCGCATGATACTGGTTGTATAGCAAGTAGTCACATATTAATTACAGCTTGCATTAGTTGCAATAATTTTGTTAAGTGCGCGTGCTTCTGAACGTTGCGTTAAGCGAGAGTGTTGCCATTTTGTTAGTTTTATATTTTGGTATTATGTATGATTATTGCTTGTTTTGAATTTGAAATAAACGCTTTCTGGCAAATAAGCATCGTCTTAATTTTAATACAAATAATGAACATTTGACATACAAAATGTCCAATATCATACCGGCAATAACATTATATATATGTTAATTTCTGTGCATGTTTATACCGAAATTATAGCCGACATCGGCAGTTAGGGAAATTTAGTGACACACTTTAACACATCAAACATGCATGATAGTTCTTTTTTCATATGATATTCCCCTGGTTGCTTACCGGTGTATTGGTACAGTTGATAACCCCGCCGGGACTACAGTAGGGTGCTAATACACACGTGTATCGTGTTCAATACAATCGTCTTAATTTTAATGCAAATAATGAACATTTGACATACAAAATGTCCAATAACATATCGGCATTAACATTATATATATGTTAATTTCTTTGCATGTTTATACCGAGATTATAGCCGACATCGGCAGTTAGGGAAATTTTGTGACACACTTTAACAAAACAAACATGCATGATAGTTCTTTTTTCATATGATATTCCCCTGGTTGCTTACCGGTGTATTGGTGCAGTTGATAACCCCGCCGGGACTACAGTAGGGTGCTAATACACACGTGTATCGTGTTCAATACCCGATCCATGCTACAACGTGTAAGAACGGGAATTTCGGTAATTCTACCTTTTTAAGCTTGCGCACCTCTAATGGGCACATATCCAAATATAATTTATTAATTATTTTCCTAATCAGCATCATTTCACTAAACTACATGCAAATTTGTAGGTAGCTTTCCATGCTTAAAAAAAAATAAACCGATTTTTTCAAAACCACCCTCACGCTCGGCTTTTGTCCAGTTTATTTTCACCCCTGGGGTATATAAAAGTTCCATAATTCATTCAAATTTCCAAATGTGGGCATGCAGTTGGTGTGTACAGATGCAGTAAAGGTGTTTAAAGTTTAAACAAGATGAAATAAGTATTCTTTTACAGACATTTATTTTTTACAAATTTTAATCTATGGAATAGCGCCATGAAATGTAAGTGATTTCAGCCAAGTAAAAATTGGGTCGGTTAAAAACAAAGTGTCATAAAATTCAAAATAGTATCATTTAAGTTATATTTTAAATTAAGTTTTTATAGAAACACTATATACAGCAAAAATACCAAAAAATAGACAGATTTACCGTTTACTTTTTGAAATAAAAATAAAAATGCAACATGCATCATTCGTATTTTCAGCAGTAAATTAATCAATTTAGCCATAACGTTGTTTTAATTTTAAAATTGAAGGATGTGCATACAATTTTCAACATATTTAACAATAAACATAGCTTATGTGCTATATTAAATCAAATTACGTTAGAAAAGAAATAAAACGCGTCGCAAAAAGTATGCGATGTCGGCAGGAATCGAACCTGCGCGGGAAAATCCCAAAAGATTTCAATTTTATCGCCTTACCCACTCGGCCACGACAACTTTACATCTGTGTAACCTTAAATTAGATATATATAAGTAAACAGGTAAAAAGGCTCGCTCGATCTTTGAAGA
>NC_068357.1:148710578-148720608 GCF_020536995.1 Dreissena polymorpha
TTTGTCTTCCTTGCGTTCTTCTTATACGACAAACACTTCTAAAACAAAAAAGCAAAAAGCCGCTACTGCTACTGCTTCGGCTACTCTTACTGCTACTGCTACTGCTACTGCTGCCGCTGCCGCTGCCACTGCCAAGGCCGCTGCCACTGCCGCTGCCACTGCCGCTGCCACTGCCGCTGCCACTGCCGCTGCCGCTGCCACTGCCACTGCCGCTGCCACTGCCGCTGCCAGTGCTGCTGCTGCTGCTACTGATAGTGCTACTGCTACTGCCACTGCTACTGCCACTGCTACTGCCACTGCTACTGCCACTGCCACTGCCGCTGCCACTGCCGCTGCTGCTGTTGCTTCTGATAGTGCTACTGCTACTGCTGCTGCTGCTGCTTCTGCTGCTGTTGCTGCTGCTACTGTTACTGCTACTGATACGGCTACTGCTAGTGCTACTTCTACTGCTACTGCTAGTGCTACTGCTGCTGCTGCTGCTGCTACTGCTACTGCTACTGATTCTGCTACTGCTACTGCTGCTACTGCTGCTGCTGCTGCTACTGCTACTATTGATAATAATTCTCCTTCTACTTCTCTTTCTAATATTGCTAGCGATGCTTCATAATTTATTTTTAAATGTATCATTTTGTTAAAACAGGAAAGAACTGTTTTATATATTTTCTTAAAGGGATCTTTTCACGCTTTGGTAAATTGACAAAATTGAAAAAAGTTGATTCAGATTCGTAAGTTTTCGTTTTAGTTATGATATTTGTGAGGAAACATTAATACTGAACATTAACCATGCTCTAATATAGCCATTATATGCATCTTTTGACGATTTTAAAACCTAAACATTATACAGCGTTGCAACGCGAAACGATTGAATAATTTGGAGAGTTTTGTTTTTGTCGTTAAATTTTGTGAAACTACGAAGATTGCTTATATAAGGTATAAAATACGTCGAGAATGTGTACTCGGCGGAATAGCTCAGTAGGCATAAGCGTTTATACTACAGGACTCTGCCAGGACTCCAGGGGTCACTGGTTCGAACCCTGCTCCGGGCAATGTACATTTCCTTTTTTTTTTTTTTCTTGATTTTTTACTGGAGCTTTTATGATCCAATGTTTACATTTATCAATATAAAGCATTTAATGAATAAGTTAAAAAAATGCCAAAATCTGTGAAAAGGCCCCTTTAAAGGTGTAAAGAATCTAAACTTTTCTGCGATTAAAGTTTTATTTAACTGGATTTTTATAGGCCACATAACAGACGCTATTGTACTGATTTGTACTAAACAACATTTTGTCATAATCAACAGTTTTAACATGCCGCAGTTTCCTTGGAAGTTGACCTTTGATTGGAGTTATGTATAAAACATTAACAAGGTATTTGTTGACAGTTTGTCCTGTCACGATTATATATTAGTTGAGCCAAACGTGTGATAAAGATCCCTTTTGGGGTGGCGATAAATACTATTTATATTTTTCAACAGTGGGAGACTGAGAAAACATATGTTACAATTAATTTGTCTACTTTGCCTGCTTCTTCTTTATATATTTTTCTTGCTAATCGTTTAAGTTTAGTTTTAGTTAAGTAGGTATATCAATTTACATTTTTTGATAGATATTTATTTGGATAGTAATGGTATGTTTTATTTGACTTGACATCATTGAACCGGTTTATTCATTGATAAGATCGGGATCTCCACAGGTGTTTAATCTCGATTGTTAGGTGGGGAGAAGGGTCCGAATGATAATGTTGTCGTCGGCTTACGAATCACATTTCACAAGTTTTAGACAAATATGCATACGTTATAAACCTAATTTAAGTATTACATAGATAATAACTTATCTTTATTTTGATGAACTACGTTTAAGGTATAAAACTATAATTATCTATGTGTTGTGTGCCGCATACATACCATCTTGCTTTTTTAAATTTGATCACAACGGTCCGAAGTCATAAACATTCATTATGCATGGTTGCTAAAGCACAGTGTATACTAACTAACCTATGTTTATTGTTGTTTGCTAGGGTTATTATTATTATGTTTTATTTTTTTTTTATTTTTTTTTTTTGGGGGTGGGGGGGTGGGAGGGCTTTTATAGAAGATTTCAACTAGTCCTTCAATTAACGAAAAAAAAATATTGGTATAGGAAATATAAAAGAGTAATAGACAGCTTCATTCATGCTGTTCTATTATGGTGTTTTAACGCATATAATTATGTATGGTTGATGAAGCACATTGTATGCTACCGATGTTTATTGTTGTTTGATGATGATGTTAAGTTGGTGTTGCTGTTGTTGTTAATGATGATGATGAGGAGGAGGAGGAGGAAGAAGAAGAAGAAGAAGAAGAAGAAGAAGAAGAAGAAGAAGAAGATGATGATGATGATGATGGTGGTGGTGGTAGTAGTGACGACGACGACGATGATGATGATTTTGATTATGATAATGAGATTTGAATTAAATTAATGCGCAAAGATTTTTCTTTTTAGCGGCCAAATGCAGATATCTGCGCTCGGCCGCTGTAAGGGTTATGTAATATTTGCAATCTACATAGGAGTCAATAGCAGATACCAAGCACCATATGCTTATGAGAAACAAAAGCAAAATATTGGCAATCGCTGAAATCTCGAATATGACTTACTCATTTTATTAAATGAAAACCGGTAACTATTTTAAACGGTTATTATATTGCAACAACTTAGCGGTGTTTATCCAAAAGACCATTGTTATAATTACAGGGACGTCAATAGGCCAAACTATTCAGGAAATATGATTTGAGTCGTCAAGGATAGATTTTGAGATCAATGTACGTCCGATGAGATTTAAAGGGAGTTTGAGGCGTAGGGACAGATTCGTTCGAGTACGCGATCATTTGAGAACAAATTATGTTGAAGCTTTATCGGAATTCCGGAAATTTGCGATCGGTACCGATTTTTTCTGGTTCTTTTTTATTGATTCTGATAAGTTAGCGGCCGGCACGGACATGAATATTAACTGACGAAAACCTCTTCGCTACTTTCCGAAAATCTTCGACATGTTGCAAATATCCGTAATATTCCGCATTGTACTCACCAGAAATTGCAACTAGAAAGACTACAATAAATCAGTTAGCTACGGCTCGGGCGGGGATTTACCTTTTATCCCTGTAAGGGACCTAATGCCCCAGACTACCGGCTATTTTTTCCGGAATTCGAACTTGATACACTTGATATCCCTGAATTAAATATTTATATCCGCACTTTTGATCTCTAGAGTGCTGACTGTTAGTATTGTATTTGACTGGAATGACTGTCGATTATGTGTTTTTAAGATTAAAACAAGCTTACGAAGAACTTTGTGTTTGCTTTTTTGTACGCTTTCTTTTTAAAAATGTATTGTCCGCCACGGACGCAACAATTGACCAAATGTACCAGATTGTGGTCTCTTTAAAGTGCTATGTTTTTACTGCCGTGATATCTTTAACAAACTACACATTATTGATCGTGGACGTTTTGTACTCTTATTGAATTTGTTTCCCCAAAATATGCTCTTCTATTAGTAGATGTTTAGGTGACGATGTTCTAATTATAGATCTTACACGGCCAAGAAACACTAGATAGGTCTTTGCAAAGAGAGCTGTTGGATATCGTGAATGCGTTCAATGTGGCCTGTTTATTTCAGAAAGCTATGTGCAATGTTTTATGGGGATTTCTATCAAATTGCCAATTGCAAAATTTGATTTAATTCATTCGGACCTACAAGCGGGAAACTTCTTCATTAAAGTTCAATGGGCTTTTAAGAAGTTCGTTGAAAGGCCAAATTTGACGTTAAACAGCAACGCCGAAAAAATTGCTACTCAGTCTTATTTATCACTTTTTTTGTAAGATTTACCAGTAGACGTTCTTCAGTGAAATAAAGCAAACACACAGTGCCGACAAATATGGAAGGGTATTTAGGTAAAAATTACATCCTTCTTTGTGACTGTGTCATGATTCTTGATGGTACTTTCAATTAATATGTAGACACCTTTTCATGCTTGATGACACTTACATCTTGCCTGATGTCCAATGTCTATTTACATTCTGCTTAATGGTATCATGCATGTGTACAGATGCAACATTCTTGTTCGTTAATTGCATGCTGCATATGTGTATGTTGGTTTGTGCAGAGAGACTTGTGCAATAGGCGCAGTGCATAATGAAATCAAATATTAATGCGTTTAATAAATTAACGCGATGGTAAGATGTGAGTTTCACCCAAGCACAAAGCAACATACTATCATGCATGATACAATGATGTCAATTGACAGTCATTCCGAAATGCTACGGAGGACTACGGAAATTTACGGCGTATAACGGAAATTTTATGTTATAGGAGAAGTTGCGCACCTTTGTAAGATATTTGCTACTGAACCGAAATTAACCGCGTGTTTGTAGACTTAACTTTTTTTTGGTTAATGACTAACCATATTTTTTGTACAGTAATTTACCTTCAATAACCAAAGAAAGTCTATGGATATATTTCAATATATGCTACTAATGCATGTATGCAGAGCTCCAGATAAGACGCTTAAAGTCGTAAAAAATTGAATTAAATTTAGTAAAAAAGTAGACTTAAATTCTGTGCGTACGGTTACACATTGGAAAAATAAAATAAGAATTCAAAATGTGTGATCATGCGTAAAACTCAATATCAATGCATATAATGTAAACATTTTATCAATGAGTTCCCACTCGTCTAGGCCCTCATTACAATTATGAAATCAACAGCACTTTAACGTTATTATGAATAACAGACCATCTTTACAACAGTCGAAAAGCCGAACGTTTTCCATTATCTGGTCCTTTTATCGCAAAAAGTCTGCTGTAAACCGGCAATTGTCATAAGCTCTTCTTAGACTATAAACCTAAATGCGGATGTGCCAAAAATTATATTTACATGAAAAAAAAGAATTAATAATAGACTTTAAGGCTGGATTATTATAGAGTGTAAACCAAGATTTTGCTGAAAAAGTTATCTGGAACTTTGCATGTATGTTGAGAGGAAATCGATTACATAATTTTAAATTTACTAGAGTACTTTTATATTGCACCACATAAAATGCTTTAAAACTATAATATTGAAGTGCACATATAAACTTTATTATAGATGGGTAGGTATTTCGTGTCAATCTCTTTCACATATGAAAGAGCTGTTGGTCATGCTGCTTTAAGTACATATAGATGCATGCCACAATTTAGATTAAGCAAAATAAAACACTAGGTATTTGCCAAGAGTCAAATATATACGAGCAGTAAGAGCGTAATCGTGCACAGCGATACTTACTCTTGTAGAATTGAAACTCTTATTGCTTTCTTTCGAAATAATTTCATGTGTCCGATCTAATATGCAATATGCCCGGTGTTTTTTTTGCGGATTAATGTTCCGTTTTAGATCCATAATTAACGAATGCCTCACTATTTTCAAAAATTAACACCGGAATAATGTTCACCGACATTTTTTCATACAGATTGGATATAAATATTATAGAGCTTAACAAAAAATACATTAAGCCCTGTTCTCCCGGCACACGTGCTGGACACACAGGTGGTTAGCGTGTGGCTATGATAATAATTAGTGAAAACATCTTTTTGAATGATAAATAATCATATTAAAACGAAAAATCAAATTTTCTATAAAAAAAAAATCACTACCGTTTTATATATAACAAGGTATCCAACTCGAAATCATCCGAAAACGGGGTGCATCGTTTTGAGCAGCCATTACTAAATTAATTTTGCAGCGATTTTCATGACCCGGTCTTATTCAACGCAGAAATGAATTTCCTTTTAGGAAATGTATATATATTGTTATATTTCTACACATGCTGGGTCAAATTTTAAGAAATTAAGCTATACATAATTCGCTTGACCCAGTTGTTATCGATCAGACCGTATTTGTGAATGAAATCTCCAGTTGTAAGGACACAACTCCGCATTGGAGCAATGAAATCACCCTTGTGTTTTAAAATGTCAGTTGGTTGAAATGTATGTAAACAAAGGTTTGAAAATGCGCTGGACAGTTAGTTTTGATGCATAATTCTACGGCAAGCACGGTAAGAATGTTTTTTTTTCATACGTTTTATTGAATTATGGTATCGAGGTTCGTGAACTTTGCAGGGAAAATGCCCATTTCCCCGTGAAGATTTCAGTCATGAATACTGTCTGATCGATCACAGCTGGGTCACGCGAGTTGTGTATCGTGTTATTTTTTAAAAGTTGACCCAGTATTTGTAAAAATATTGCAAGACATATACATTTCCAGAAAGGAAATTTATTTCTGCGTTGAATAAGACCAAGATCGTGAAAATCGCTGCAAAATTGATGAAGTAATGGCTGTTTAAAACGATGCATCCCGTTTTCGGATGATTTCGAGTTGGATACCTTGTTGAATATATATTTAACTTATTTTTTTTAAGAAAAGTTGATTTTTTCGTTATAATATGATTACTTATCATTCCAAAATATGTTTTCACTAACTAGTATTATAGCCACACGCTAACCACCTGTAGCTGGACACTTTTAAAAAACACTATACAAATTCAAGTACTTATGCATTTAATTGATTGTAAACAATGACGGTTGAAATCCGTGCGTGGGAATTTTTCTGGTAACCAAGAGCGACGTCAACGTTCATGACAAACCTGTTTATATGACATTTATTTATTGATTTTTCCAACTTGATTGAAAATTATGTTTTATGATATTTTAATACATGTAGATGAAGTAGTTGTTTTCTCAACGAGGAGTACAATAGTTGTACAGTACTAGACACGAGTACTTGTAACTTTCAGGTTTCTCTGTATACCACAGACATTATATAGTCATAAAATGATAAATATGTGTTTATAGAAATTGTAATTATAGCATGGTAAACAGACTAGAGAAATCTGAAAGTTTCACGCACAGGTCTGTGGCAATGGGGGTTTGGGCTACTTTATAAATATGAGGTCGATATGCAATGCACATCGGTAGATTACGTCTACTGTAATTATTTGGACTAGGGAAGGGCCACAATTCCAACACATCAGCCCCGTTATGTTCTGAATAAAATGCATGTATAATTTCTTGAGTGCCAATTGCATCTTACAAATATCAAAAACATTCACGGCAGTCAATTCATTGTGTAAACTTACTGGTCTTCATGGCAATAATGAACGTATTTAGTTTAATGGAGATTATATAACGAAGGGAACTAATTCAGCTTATTCAGTTTACTAGTCAAAATGATTCGGATGTTTTCGCTTTTTTTTCCGAAAAGTAATTTATTCAACATACGGAAAATAAACGCGCGCCACCTGATGTCATAATTTAGTAACTTGCATTCTGCTTACTGCCTGTTGCTAACTGCCGTTGTTAATGACGCTTAGTGGCAAAACCGATTATGACTGGTTTCAGGAATAATGAACACACAAACATTGGATAGTCACCAAGCATGTTGAAACAATCATCAAGTATAACCGATAGAGAACAAGCATGTTGGAACTGTCATGAAGCATGTTAGAATAAACATCACGCACAATGTAAATATTATTCATGAATGATGTAATGTTGCAGCAATCATCAAGTATAAAACGAATAGACAACAAGCATGTTGGAATTGTCATAAAGCAAATTAGAATAAGCATCGGTCATAATGTAAATATTCACCACGAATGATGTAACTTTTACCTAAATATCCTTCCATAGACATGTGTTGTTACTAAAATAGACATAGAGATTTGAGCATTGGGAGTGACCTAATCATACTGTGCTTTAGCAGTATTACGGAATACCGTTAGTGCCATCGTGGTTACACATTACAATCCAGAGGGCGAGAACGCGAGAACGCGATAGTACGATGGCGACAATGTGACAATACGATGATGACAGGGGACAATACGATGGCGACAATGCGATAGTACGATGGCGACAATGCGAGAACGCGATTAATACGATGACGACAATCAGACAGTGCGATGACGACAGTGCGACAATACGATGGCGACAGTGAGATAGTACGATGGCGACAATACTACAGTTCTATAGTGCGATAATACGATGACGAACAGTGCGAAAATACGATGACGACAGTGCGACAATACGATGGCGATAGCCGACAGTGCGATAGTACGATGGTGCCAATGCGATAACGCTGATAGTATGATGGCGGCAATTCGAAATGAGATGGCGACAGTGCGACAATACGATGGCGGACAATGCGATTAGAACGATGGCGACATTGCGATGATACCACGGCGACAGTACGATATGACTATCGCATTGTCGCCCCCCGTACTATCGCACTGCCGCCATTGTATTGTCGCACTGTCGCATTGTCGTCATCGTACTAGCGCGTTGTCGCAATCGTACGAACGCATTGTCGCCATCGTATTGTCGCACTGTCGTCATCGTACTTTCGGCGTTCTCGCATTCTCGCCCTCTGGATTTTAATGAGTAACCACGGTGGCCCTAACGGTATTTTGCTACAGTAAAGTGCGTAAAATCTGGTTTGGAATAACAATTTTTTATGCCGAAAACCCGACTTTGTTTTATAAGTAGTAGTCTAAATATACAATGAGTTTTCCGAGCATTAATAAACATATTAAAATAAAATTCATGTTCGTATCAGTTGAAGTTCTTGTTAATAGTAGAAGCAAAGAACACAATAAAACGCTGATTGGGCTTACTAATTTTGAGGCAAGAAAAAAACACATCGCGCTATTATATATAACATTATAACGCGCATCGCAAAGTTCGAGCGCCCGTCTCGGTTGCCGTCGTTTCCGGTGAAAGTTTCGCGCAGGAGCTACCGAGTTAGGATATGAGACAACGAATCATGGCTTTGACTTTATATATCAGTCAGCGTAGTACCTGACCAGACTGCGCGGTTGGACAAGCTAGGATGGACCAACTTCGGCCGCATATGACCTAAGACCCATTTTTCGCATGACGCGGGTCTATCTGACCTTTATTAATGTGTATATAGCTTTGAATGGAATTTGCACATAGTTTTTTGGCAATGGCCTTATTGTTCTGTTAATGTGTTGCACGCTTTCAAAAGCAGAGGGCATATATAAGATCAATTATACTACGGAGTTCATTTTCTGTTGCAAAATGAAATGCAATAAAGATTGTTACTCAGCGGTGTGTACAGTATGACAGCGTTGTCTGTCTGCGATGCATTTATACTGGTTCTAAGCTGGCATACTCACCAATTGGACTCAACCATCTGCTCGAACAAGAAATGATAAGTTCTACTAGCATAAACCTTTAATTGTAACTCATTTTAAAAATATTCATGTTATTTATATTATTCAATTTATTATTCAAAATTATAATTATTATTTCCTTTATTGTTGTTTTTCGCATTAAGAAACTTATTCGGCTTACGAAACTGAAAAATCCCATTGGAAAAAAATCCCATGGGAGAAAAAATCCCATGGGAGAAAAAATCCCATGGGATTTAAAAATCCCATGGGATTTTTGTTTTTTTTTAAACACGACTAAACGCATTAAAATATCGTAGTTGTTCATCATTTCATAAAATATGATGTTTCTGAAAGTTTCATGAATAAATCTCTCAAAATAAGAAAAAAATCCCATGGGATTTTTTCTCCCATTTTAAAATGGGATTTTTTTATTACTAAATATTTTTATATATAATTGGCATAAAACCAATATACAGTCCTTAAATAACGTTAAAATACTTGCAAACGCAAATAAAACACGTTTTTTAAAATGTTCAAAATCCCATGGGATTTTTCTCCCATTTGCAAATTATGGGAGAAAAAAAATCCCATGGGAGAAAAAAATCCCATGGGAAAATCGAAAATCCCATGGGAAAATGCAAAAATCCCATGGGAACCCCAACTTTGTTATAAATTTCATAGTGAAGAAGAAAACGCGTTTTTTGAGTGAAAATAACCAATTATTAATCAACGATAAGACTTTTATCGCATACTATGTCTCAAAGTAGCAAATCTTTAAGAAAAAGGGTACTTAAGTTTGCGAAATTTCGGTTTCGCAAAGTTTTTCCGCCG
>NC_068357.1:148720708-148723208 GCF_020536995.1 Dreissena polymorpha
AACCCTAACCCTAACCCTAACCCTAACCCTAACCCTAACCCTAAACCCTAACCCCTAACCCTAACCCTAACCCCTAACCCTAACCCTAACCCTAACCCTAACCCTAACCCGACTGACGCTTCTAAGGCCTGAAACGACGTACCGAGCCGAAACACCCCCATCGACGGCCTAGCTGGGAGGCCGCCGTGACTATTCCGAGGCAAGCGGGACTAGCTAGCGGGACCCCGTGTCCCTGTCCGTGCGGATCATCTCTCGCGGCCGTGGTCTCGGAATGCGGCCTGGGCTAGCGGTCTCGTAAGGGACTAGCGGGCCTCCCGTGTCCCTGGCCTTGCGGACCATCTCTCGCAGCCGTGGTCTCGGAAGGCGGTCTCGACTAGCGGGACCCCGTGTCCCTGGCCTTGCGGACCATCTCTCGCGGCCGGGGTCTCGGAAGGCGGCCTCGGCTTGCGGTCTCGTACGGGACTAGCGGGCCTCCCGTGTCCCTGGCCTTGCGGACCATCTCTCGCAGCGGGGGTCTCGGAAGGCGGTCTCGACTAGCGGAACCCCGTGTCCCTGGCCTTGCGGACCATCTCTCGCGGCCGGGGTCTCGGAAGGCGGCCTCGGCTTGCGGTCTCATACGGGACTAGCGGGCCTCCCGTGTCCCTGGCCTTGCGGACCATCTCTCGCGGCTGGGGCATCGGAAGGCGGCCTCGGCTAGCGGTCTCGTACGGTACTAGCGGGACCTCGTGTCCCGCAAGATTCGCTGCGTTTTTTACCGCAGCTGGCGGCGAAGAATCTGAGTGCCCGTGTTCCGAGACTTATTTGGACATAGAAATTTACGACCGATTTCGGTTCGGTGAAAATTTTCTGCGTATTTTCCCGAAGCCGTCGACCTGAGATCTGAGATTTGGTCTTCCGAGACGGTCGATAGTACCGCTGGCAAGGTACAATAGGTAAAATGGAGTACCGCTGAGGACGAAAACATTCCTATATATATGGGAGAAAAAATTTTTTTTTGACTCTCGCGACTGGCCTACCCACTAGACGTGGTCTCCCCGTAGGCATTAGCGGACAGTCGCGGGACATCGGGCGCTTCCCTCGTCTCGTACGGCAGCGCGCTTAGACCGAGGTCTGCTAGGGCCAACCCAAACCCTACGTAGTCGCTCGGTCCGGCCTCGAAGCAGGAGGCGAGAATACGGCGCTAGATAGCTACCCAGGCCTGGTCGGTAAAAACCCCACTAATGTGCGGGAACGACCTCGTCTCGTACGTGCGACAGCGCTCTTGGACCGAGGTCTGCTAGGGCCACCCAAACCCTACGTAGTCGCTCGGTCCGGCCTCGAAGCAGGAGGCGAGAATACGGCGCTAGCTAGCTACCCAGGCCTGGTCGGCGAACCCCCTACCCTGCGGGGGCCACCTGCCCGTGGAGCGGCGAAGCAGCCAGCTTGGAAAAGGCAAGAATCTCGGCCGCCGAAGCGGCTCGCAGTGGTCCCGGCCGCATTCACACCCGGCCAGCGGGAAAAATACCACAGGCCTGCCCTCGGTGGCGCGAACGGGGACTAGTGGACGAACTAGCAGTCGGTCCCGAGACGCTCGCAGTCGGTCTCGGCTTCCGTGCCCTCGATACGGAGAGCCTTGACGTGTCCTGCCAGCTCGGCGCGGTCTTTCAACCGAAGCCGGGCGGCGACCAGTCGAACGTAGTACGGGGGCGCTCGCTCGCAGTGGTTGCGGTGAATCGGCCGCGTCTCGCAGCTTGAGCTCGAAGCGTCCCCTGGGCTAACGTCTCTGCAATCGGTCGGCTGGCTGGTAGGCCGCGCGTGTTCCCCCAGCGGAACGAGAACGCGCAGCTGCCGAACGAAGCCTTGCCGGCCAGAGACGAGCCCAGTGCGAGAGAGTCGGATAGAGGCTCGCAAAGCGATATCACGGGCGAATTGCGCGGGTAAGGCCGTGAACACGGTCTCGCGAACGTAGTCGCCCTAGGGGACGAACGAGAGCGGCTGGCCGCTGGCTCGCAGCTGCTGCCCAGGGCAGACTAGGGTCGGCAGGTGGACACGCACGGTAGTAGGCGAATCGAACGCGGGGGACGCCCCGCGATGCCGAGGCCGGTTCCGCCATACCAACGCCGGAAAGCCCGAAGCAGCAGCCGGTGAACTAGCACGCTAGCCGCCAGTCCCAGAAACACGTTTCGTCGTCGCTGCCCGAGCGAGAGCGCAAGCGAGCAGGCGTACGTGTACAACAGTAGCTATCTGGTTGATCCTGCCAGTAGTCATATGCTTGTCTCAAAGACTAAGCCATGCATGTCCAAGTACACGCCTTCACACGGCGAGACTGCGAATGGCTCATTAAATCAGTTATGGTTCCTTAGATCGTTCAATCCTACTTGGATAACTGAGGCAATTCTAGAGCTAATACATGCAACGAAGCTCCGACCCTCGCGGGGAAGAGCGCTTTTGTTAGCCCAGACCAACGCGGTCGCCGCAAGGCGGCCGCAACGCGTGGTGACTCTGGACAACTTTGTGCCGA